>NC_056458.1:26804649-26830076 GCF_018296145.1 Oncorhynchus tshawytscha
AAACGTCAACCCAGGACATTCAAATTAGTATGATATATTAAGTTTGGTAAAGCAAAAATGAATGTCTAGCAACAAAGGTCGTGTGTTCTAATCTCATCATGAACAACTTTAGCATTTGAGCTAATTCGCAACTTTGCAACTTCACTGAACAAAAATATGAACTTAACTTCTAAAGTGTTAGTCCTATGTTTCATGAGCTGAAATAAAATATCCAGATATGTTCCATATGCACAAAAATAGTAAAATTTGTCTCACATTTTGTGCACACATTTGTTTACATCCCTGTTAGTGAGCATTTCTCCTTTGCCAAGATAATCCACCCACCTGACAGGCATATCAAGAAGCTGATTAAACAGCATTATCACTACACAGGTGCACCTTGTGCTGAGGAAAATAAAAGGCCATTCTAAAATGTGCAGTTTTGTCACACAACACAATGCCACAGATGTTTCAAGTTGAGGGAGCATGCAATTGGCATACTGACTGCAGGAATGTCCACCAGAGCTGTTGCTAGAGAATTGAAAGTACATTTTTTACCAACATAGTTTTAGAAAATTTGGCAGTATGTCCAACTGGCCTCACAACCACAGACCACGTGTAACTACGCCAGTCCAGGACCTCCGCATCCGGCGTCTTCACCTGTGGGATCGTCTGAGACCAGCCACCCGGACAGCTGATGAAACTGTGGGTTTGCACAACCCTGGAAGCTGAAAGCTGAACATGTCCCAGTTCTTCCATTGCCTGCATACTCACCAGACAAGACACCCATTGAGCATGTTTGGGATGCTTTGGATCGATGTGTACAACAGCGTGTTCCAGTTCCCGCCATATCCAGGAACTTCACGCAGCCATTGAAGAGGAGTGGAAAAAACATTCCACCGGCTACAATCAACACCCAGATCAACTCTATGCAAAGGAGATGGTGCTGACTGGTTTTCTGATCCACGACCCTACTTTAAAAAAAAAAAAAAAATCTGTGACCAACAGATGCATATCTGTATTCCCAGTCGTGAAATCCATAGATTAGGGCTATATTAACTGTTTTGTTAGACTTCAGTGCGGATTTTAACATTATCAATCATAATCTGTTGCTGGAAAAACGTATGTGTTACAGCTTTACACCCCCTGCTATATTGTGGATAAAGAGTTACCTAACAGAACACAGAGGGTGTAATTTAATGGAACCCTCTCCAACAAAATCCAGGTAGAATCAGGAATTCCAAGGGTAGCTGTCTAGGCCCCTTAATTTTTTTCAAAAACTAAAAGCATTGTATTTGGGACAAATCACTAAACCCTAAACCTCAACTAAATCTTGTAATGAATAATGTGGAAATTGAGCAAGTTGAGGAGACTTAACTGCTTGGAGTAACCCTGGATTGTAAATTGTCATGGTCAAAACATATTGATACAACAGTAGCTAGGATGGGGAGAAATCTGTCCATAATAAAGCGTTGCTCTGCATTCTTAACAGCACTATCAACAAGGCAGGTCCTACAGGCCCTAGTTTTGTCACACCTGGACTACTGTTCAGTCATGTGGTCAGGTGCCACAAAGAGGGACTTAGGAAAATTGCAATTGGCTCAGAACAGGGAAGCACAGCTGGCCCTTGGCTGTACGCAGCGAGCTAACATTAATAATATGCACGTCAATCTCTCCTGGCTCAAAGTGGAGGAGAGATTGACTTCATCACTACTTGCATTTGTGAGAGGTATTGACATGTTGAATGCACCGAGCTGTCTGTTTGAACTACTGGCACACTGCTAGGACACCCATGTATACCCCACAAGACATGCCACCAGAAGTCTCTTCACTGTCCCCAAGTCCAATACAGACTATGGGAGGCGCACAGTACTACATAGAGTCATGGCTACATGTTACTCTATTCCACATCAAGTAACTCATGCAGCAGTAAAATTTGATTTGAAAAAAATATAAAAAATACACCTTATGGAACAACAGGGACTGTGACGCAACACAAACATAGGCACAGACACATGCATACAAACACATGTGTACGTGTGTATAGGGCATACGTTATCATGTGTTTTGTGTTGTAGATATGTGGTAGTAGAGTAGGAAATAGCTGATAGGCATCAGCTAAGAGAAGATCATGGGGATCCATAATAAATACAAATACAAACTCAGTAAAATATTTGAAATTGTTGCATGTTGCGTTTTTATATTTTTGTTCAGTGTACTTAGCATGTTAGCTAACCCTTCCCCTAACTCTAACCCTTTAATCTAACTCCTAACACTAACCTTAACCTAATCGTATCCCCTGACAGTCAGCCCAGCCAGTGGTGGAAAAAATACCCAATTGTCCTACTTGAGTAAAAGTAAAGATACCTTAATAGAAAATGACTCAAGTAAAAGTGAACATCACCCAGTAAGATACTACTTGAGTAAAAGTCTAGAAGTATTTGGTTTTAAATATACTTAAGTATCGAAAGTAAATGTAATTGATAAAATGTACCAAAAGTAAAAGTTTAAATCATTTCAAATTCCTTATATTAACCCAACCAGATGGCATGATTATTATTATTTTCTATTTTACGGATAGCCAGGGGCACACCCAAACACTCAGACATAATTTACAAACAAAGCATTTGTGTTTAGTGAATCCGCCAGATCAGGTAGTTGGGATGACCCGGGATGTTATCTTAATAAGTGTGTGAATTGGACCATTTTCCTGTCCTGCTAAGCATTCAAAAATGTAACAAGTACTATAATGAAACAGCAGGGAGCAGGTCTCGAACCCTCGACCTTCTAGCCCGACGTCCGGTGCGCTATCGACTGTGCCGCAAAAGCATGCTCGTGCGGCAGGGTCGATTTCCGCGCTTATAAACCCAGGCTCGTTACAGTACTTTTGGGTGTCAGGGAAAATGTATGGAGTAAGAAGGAAGATGACCACGGATGGCGGTAAGATGTGCCAACATGCTGTGGATTTCTATTCTGTCCCTCTATAAGGCGGAGGATGGTTGTTACATGGACTTCCTCAATTGGGCCCTGAGCAGAGAGCTGCTTTGGACTCTGACATTACTCTTCAGGAGCGTTCCATTTCAGTTATGCAGCGAGCCCCTGGCGTTGATGGTTTACCATCTGAGTTGTAGAACAACTTTTGGGGGTCTATTGGGGTGATTTTTTATGAAGTGCGGTGTGAATCTTTCAATGAGGGTTCTCTTCCTGTATCCTGTCAACATGCTGTGCTTTCATTGTTGCCCCCCCCCCAAAAAAACAAAAAAAACAAATGGCATCCTGTGTGCAGAATATCAAATTATATCGAAGTGATTCTCAAACGGGTTGAAATGAATATCTGGGGCTGTTATCTGGACCAGTCTTACTGTGTACCTGACCACTCTATTGTTGATAACTTATTTCTAATAAGAGATGTTTTTGACATTTGTAAACTGTCTGATGTGAATGTGGGTTTTCTTTCTTTGGATCAGGAGAAGGCTTTTGACCGTGTGGACCACCAGTACTTGTTCAAAACAGTGAAAAGCCTTTGGGTTTGGGGATGTTTTTTTGTCTTGGATGAGTTTACTGTATGCTGGGGCCTCATGTATCGTGAAGGTGGGGGTGTGGTTTGAGCTACCCCATCCCCTTCCAGAGGGGTATCAGGCTGGGATTCCCAAATTCAGGACAGTTATATTGTCTGACAATTGAACCAATGCTTTGTTTTTTAAGAGCGAGGCTTACTGGTTTCTCTGAGCCAGGGGTTATGAAGGGACCTACGATAGCACTGTCTGTGTATGCAGATGATGACCGTTTTTATTACAGGGGGTGAGGATGTTAAGCTTCTCTCAAACGCTCTGAAGGTGTATGAGGGGGCCTCCTCAGCTAGCGTTAATTGGGAAAAGAGTGAATCACTGTGGGCAGGTCAGCTTCAGATAGGGTTCGCTCCACGGTTACCAGGGGGGCTCCAGTGGGGCAGAGTTGGGATGAAGACTTAGTTTTTTTTTCTAGGCTCTGATGTACAGGTCGTAGCTGAGGTCTGATATTCCTTGCCAGTACTTCATCGGCAGAATGTGACTGATACTTCCAACTCTGATTGGTGGACGGAGGGTCTGGATTATGTGTTCCCTGCGCTGAATGTTAGTGCTGCGGCGGGGGCATTAGAGGAGGAAGTGGGGATGCTGCTTTCCTTCCATACCCCGGAGCTGGGAGGTGGGAAAGAAGGCCATGTACATAATGTGTAAAAGTGTCCCGTGCTTCTTCCCAGGAAGGGGTAAAATGGAGGAGGTGAGCGGGTGTGTTTGTCACAACTTCCGCCGAAGTCGGCTCCTCTCCTTGTTCGGGCGGCGTTCGGTGGTCGACGTCACCGGCTTTCTAGCCATCGCCGCTCCATTTTCCATGTATCCATTTGTATTGTCTTGCTCCCTGCACACCTGGTTTTCATTCCCCAATCAACCTACATGTATTTATTCCTCTGTTCCTCATCATGTCTTTGTGTAAGATTGTTTGTGTTACGTGTGTATTGGCTTGTTTTTTCTGTGTTATTTTTCAAAGATGTTTATTATTAACTTCTCTGGGATATGTGGGATGCTAGCGTCCCACCTGGCCAACATCCAGTAAAAATGCAGAGCGCCAAATTCAAATCAATTACAATAAATATTAACTTTCATGAAATCACACATGCAATACACCAATACACCAAAAATCCAGCCAACGTGTCAGATTTCAAAAGGCTTTACGGCGAAAGCAAACGATGCTATTAACTGAGTACAGCACCCCAGCAAACAAACTCAGACGATCATATTTCAACCCGCCAGGCGTGACACAAAATGCAGAAATAAAGATATAATTCATGCCTTACCTTTGACGAGCTTCTTCTGTTGGCACTCCAAAATGTCCCATAAACATCACAAAATTGTGTTTTTGTTTGATTAATTCCGTCGATATACACTGCTCAAAAAAATAAAGGGAACACAAACAACACAATGTAACTCCAAGTCAATCACACTTCTGTGAAATCAAACTGTCCACTTTGGAAGCAACCCTGATTGACAATACATTTCACATGCTGTTGTGCAAATGGAATAGACAAAAGGTGAAAATTATAGGCAATTAGCAAGACACCCCCAATAAAGGAGTGGTTCTGCAGGTGGTAACCACAGACCACTTCTCAGTTCCAATGCTTCCTGACTGATGTTTTGGTCACTTTTGAATGCTGGCGGTGCTTTCACTCTAGTGGTAGCATGAGACGGAGTCTACAACCCACACAAGTGGCTCAGGTAGTGCAGCTCATCCAGGATGACACATCAATGCGAGCTGTGGCAAGAAGGTTTGCTGTGTCTGTCAGCGTAGTGTCCAGAGCATGGAGGCGCTACCAGGAGACAGGCCAGTACATCAGGAGACGTGGAGAAGGCCGTAGGAGGGCAACATCCCAGCAGCAGGACTGCTACCTCCACCTTTGTGCAAGAAGGAGCACTGCCAGAGCCCTGCAAAATGACCTCCAGCAGGCCACAAATGTGCATGTGTCTGCTCAAACGGTCCGAAACAGACTCCATGAGGGTGGTATGAGGGCCCGACGTCCACAGGTGGGGGTTGTGCTTACAGCCCAACACCGTGCAGGACGTTTTTCATTTGCCAGAGAACACCAAGATTGGCAAATTCGCCACTGGCGCCCTGTGCTCTTCACAGATGAAAGCAGGTTCACACTGAGCACATGTGACAGACGTGACAGTCTGGAGACGCCGTGGAGAACGTTCTGCTGCCTGCAACATCCTCCAGCATGAGCGGTTTGGCGGTGGGTCAGTCATGGTGTGGGGTGGCATTTCTTTGGGGGGGGGGCCGCACAGCCCTCTGTGTTCGCCAGAGGTAGCCTGACTGCCATTAGGTACCGAGATGAGATCCTCAGACCCCTTGTGAGACCATATGTTGGTGCGGTTGGCCCTGGGTTCCTCCTAATGCAAGACAATGCTAGACTGGAGTGTGTCAGCAGTTCCTGCAAGAGGAAGGCATTGATGCTATGGACTGGCCCGCCCGTTCCCCAGACCTGAATCCAATTGAGCACATCTGGGACATCATGTCTCGCTCCATCCACCAACGCCACGTTGCACCACAGACTGTCCAGGAGTTGGCGGATGCTTTAGTCCAGGTCTGGGAGGAGATCCCTCAGGAGACCATCCGCCACCTCATCAAGAGCATGCCCAGGCGTTGTAGGGAGGTCATACAGGCACGTGGAGGCCACACACACTACTGAGCCTCATTTAGACTTGTTTTAAGGACATTACATCAAAGTTGGATCAGCCTGCAGTGTGGTTTTCCACTTTAATTTTGAGTGTGACTCCAAATCCAGACCTCCATGGGTTGATAAATTTGATTTCCATTGATCATTTTTGTGTGATTCTGTTGTCAGCACATTCAACTATGTAAAGAAAAAAGTATTTAATAAGAATATTTCATTCATTCAGATCTAGGATGTGTTATTTTAGTGTTCCCTTTATTTTTTTGAGCAGTGTATATCCAAAATGTCCATTTATGTGGTGTGTTTGATCCAGAAAAACACCAGTTCCAACTCGCGCAACATGACTACAAAATATCTCATAAGTTACCTGTAATCTTTGTCCAAACAACTTTCCTAATACAACTTTAGGTATTTTTTAACGTAAATAATTGATCAAATTGAAGACGGGATAAACTGTGTTCAATACCGGAGGAAAACAAAGTGTAGCGAGCTTTCAGGTCACACGCCTCTAACAGAGTACACTTCTCTCTACCCTCGTTTTTAACAGTGCTAATTCTACATTTCTCAAAGGAAAAACCTCAACCAATTTCTAAAGACTTGACATCCAGTGGAAGCAATAGGAACTGCAAGCAAGTCCCTTAGAAATCTGGATTCCTAATGAAAACCCATTGAAAAGAGTGACCTAAAAACAAAATTCTGAATGGTTTGTCCTCGGGGTTTCGCCTGCCAAATAAGTTCTGTTATACTCACAGACATCATTCAAACAGTTTTAGAAACTTCAGAGTGTTTTCTATCCAAATCTACTAATGCATATATATATATGCATATTTTAGCTTCTGGGCCTGAGTAGCAGGCAGTTTACTTTGGACATGCTTTTCATCCGGACGTGAAAATACTGCCCCCTATCCCAATGAAGTTAAACATAATTCTTGTGACTGTTTTACATGTTTTGCACTTTGCCTAAATAAAGTGTGCACCTGTTCACAAATCTCTGCTCTCCTGCACCTGACTTCACTACCAGTACGCACACATCTGACAGTTTGGTCCAGGTGCCTCCCCAAAAGGCTGTTGGCGGTCGTTTTATAAACTGCCTATTGATAAGAGGACAGCTGACCTCCAATGGAGGATAATACATGGAGCTATAACCACCAATATGCATCTGGTACACCTGGAGCCTACTGCTGGGGAGGGGTGTCCACCTGTGAGTCCCAGGTTGGTCAGGATGATTGACCTGATCACTAGCTGGTTCTCAGCTATGGGAGAGGTTCTCTCTTCCCAACAGTTTATATTTGGTCCAAAGTACAGGTTTAGTCGAAGGGGTTTAGTTCTCTTACTTAACTTTATAAATTAGCATTTTGGAAGACACGAAAGAACAGTATTCGGGGACAGGGGTCTGGGGACGTGGTGGGCATGTTGGAGGGGATGTTGGCAGCGAGACTGAGGGTTGAGTTTTCCTATTACAAACTGGTTAATAACATTGGGCTGTTTATGAGCATATGGGGTATTCAGAGGTTGTTGTGTTTAGTTACTGTGGAGGAAGATTTGGTGTTGTTTTTAATTTATGTTTAACCATGTTTTTGTTGATTTGAGTGTTTTATTGTGTTGGTTCCCAGACCCAAAGGTTTTTTTAAACCTCAAACTCTCTCTCGCTCTCTTTTGTAGTTATTGCCAAAGCAATAGTGGTACAGCATTTCAGTAAATACAGTACAATGCAATGAGGATAAATAATATACAAAATAAGAGAACGGCTAATAAATAAACAACTAAATGTACATGGATGATGGTTATGCTATTACTTGTAAGTTATATACAATGTAAATACTTAAATAATTATTGGTCATGAGTGGTTTCTCTTTCCTCTCCCTTTTTCTCTTGCTCTTTCTCCTCACTCTCTCGTTCTCCTCTCTCTCTCTTTCTCATCTGCCTCTCTCCCTCTGTGTTATCCCCTGGCTCCCCTCCCCTCCGCACCACCAAAACCCGATATGTTCAGTGAGAGACAGATTCGCTCCTGCATCGGCATAATTCACTATGGAGAGGCCAGCCCTTAGTCCGTCCTGAGGGGGCTTCTTCCGCAACTGCTTTATTGGATTGTGTCCCACTGTGGATCAGACACATGTTCTGTGGGGCGCTGGAGAACACTGCCTCTAGCCATGGGATGTGTGTTCCCTCTGCCCAAAGAAAGACAGGTAGCAGCAGCCAGGTTAGTCGCTCTCTCTCTCTCTCTCTCTCTGTGTGTGTGTGACAGCTTGTTCAACTATGCTCTCTTCACTGTCTATCATGCTAATGCTCTTCAGGGAAATGTGTGTTACTGTTGCAAAAGATTAGACTTGATTAGCTCATTTGCACCTCAGCTTCCCAGGCTGCTTACCAGTGTTTTAGAAATCAATCAATGTTGCAGAATGTTATGATTATGATATCCTGTCATCAAAAAGGATATAGTCTGAATTACAGGTGTGTGCAGTACAAGTAGCCAAACTGTTTACTTAAGATACTTTCACCACATGCAACACTTGTCACTTCTTGAAGGACTTCCTCTTGATAATTATGTTGCAAGCGCATAACTTGAAATGATACCCCAAATGTTCTTTGCTAAGGAGCACACATTTAATTGACAATTGACATGTTATTTTCATTGGTGAGTTTTACACGCAGTTACTGTCTTTGTTCAAAGTTTTTACCAATGATCAACTGAGCTATTTCTGTTCTGCTTTTCCATGACTTGTGAAGGGATTTCAGTACTGTGCTACATGTTAGCAAGTGGGTGTGACTCATACAAAAATCTCTCCCATGGGGTCAGAAGGGGTTGAGAATGCCAGAGTAAAAAACATGTTCTACTCTCCCTCCTCAAATGGCCTCTTATTTACGAGGCAGTGTAATAGCCATTTAGTAGATTGAATGACTAAGTTAACATGTGGATGTTTTCCTTTAACATCTGCTTTGTCTTTTTCTCCAGAGTCACCTCACAGCGAGAAACCAGCTTCATTGAGAAAATGAAGAAAACGGTTAGTAGCTTTATGCTAAATGCTGTGTCATATGTAGAAAGCAATTAGTTTAGACAAAATTATGTCTATTTATTTAGTAAATGGATATGTAGGCTATATGCCACTTAACTTGCTTTGGTGACTGTCATATTAAAACATGTGGTTTCTAGTCAGGGTATATATGGGCGATATTAGCTTTTGCAGAAGCAGCAGCTACATTTCCTGGGGTCCATAATCAGCACAAAACATGAAAAGTAACAAAACACTGATACACTGATAAAACAAAGAGCTGTAGTCAGTTTCAGAATGGGTGGCAAGAAATAAGTTAGTCCTAAATATTTTTTTTTAAACTAAAAGGGGATTGTATTGTATTTTATTTGGGACAAATATTCACTAAACCCTAAAATTCAACTAAATCTTATAATGTGTAAATTGAGCAGTTGAGGAGACTAAACTGCTTGGAGTAACCCTAGATTGTAAACGGCCATGGTCAATAAATATTGATGCAACAGTAGCTAAGATGGGGAGAGATCTGTCCATAATAAAGCATTACTCTGCCTTAACAACGCTATCAACAAGGCAGGTCCTACAGGCCCTTGTTTTGTCAAACCTGGACTACTGTCTAGTTGTGTGGTCAGGTTCCACAAAGAGGGACTTAGGAACATTACAATTGGCTCAGAACAGGGCAGCACAGCTGGCCCTTAAATGTACATAGAGAGCTAATATTAATAATATGCATGTCAGTCTCTCCTGGCTCAAAGTGGAGGACAGATTGACTTCATCACTACTTGTATTTGTGAGAGGTATTGACATGTTTAATGCACTGATCTGTCTGTTTAGACTACTAGCACACAGCTAGGACACCCATGTATACCCCACAAGACATGCCACCAGAGGTCTCTTCACTGTCCCCAGGTCCAGAATTGACAATGGGAGTCACACAGTACTACATAGAGCCATGACTACAGATGCACAGTCACACACGTACACACAATAACATACGGACTATACACACACATACACATGGATTTTGTGTTGTAGAGTAGTGGCCTGAGTGCACACGCTTAATGTGTTGTAAAATGTATTGAATTGTATAACATTTTATATAAATGCCTTAATTTTTCTGGACCCCAGGAAGAGTAGCTGCTGCCTTGGCAACAACTAATGGGGATCCATAATAAATACAAGGACAGTCACACAAATGTTTAAATCCAACGATATACAAACAATACAACAAAAAATGTCTGTGTCCTCTCACAGTCCCCACCGTTCCATGAGATGTTGTTTTATACATTTCTAAAGGTAATTTAGCTGTTTGCTTGAGTAAATGGAGATGGAAGGGAGTTCCATGTGATCATGACTCTGTATAAAACTGTGCCTTGCTGTGAATTCGTTTTGGACTTGGGGACTGTGAAGAGACCCCTGGTGCATGTCTTGTGAGGTATGTATGGGTGTCTGAGCTGAATGTTATTTGATTATGCAGAAAATCTGGAATTTTTGTCACAGTAAAAACTAAACCAGAAGCAATTAAATCCCTCGTCAACCCTAAACCAGGAGAGACTGGCATGAATGTTGTTGATATTAGTTCTGTAGCGCAATTAAGGGCAAGGCGTACTGCTCAGTTTATTTTGCTGCACTTTACCATATTACTGGACAGTAATCAAGATGGGACAAGACCTAGAGCCTGAACAACTAGTACAGTTGATTTGTGTAAAAACACAGAACATATTTTCATACCAGACATACCCCTCCCATCTTCACAACAACTTATATGACTGACCATGATAATTGACCATCCAATGTTATACCTAGGAGTTTAGCTTCCTCAACTTGCTCAATGGTCACACGCTTATGAGGTTTAGGTCTTAGAAAATGTTTTGAATCAAATACAATGCCAAATCTTTTCAGTCGCCTGAGGGGGAAAAGGTGTTGTCGTGCCCTCTTCATGACTTTCTTGGTGTGTTTAGAACATTATAGTTTGTTGGTGATGTGGACACCAAAGGAACTTGAAACTCTCGACCCGCTCCACTACAGCCCTGTCGACGTGAATGGGGGCGTGTTCGGAACTCCTTTTCCTGTAGTCCACGATCATCTCCTTTGTCTTGCTCACGTTGAGGGAGAGGTTGTTGTCCTGGCACCACCCAGCCAGGTCTCTGACCTCCCTATAGGCTGTCTCATCGTTGTCGGTGATCAGGCCTACCACCGTTGTCGTCAGCAAACTTAATGATGGTGTTGGAGTCGCGCTTGGCCACAGTCGTGGGTGAACAGGGAGTACAGGAGGGGACTAAGCACGCTTGAGGTTCAGCGTGGCAGGTGTTGTCTCTACTGTTACCACCTGGGGCCCATCAGGAAGGCCAGAATGCAGTTGCAGAGGGAGGTGTTTAGTCCCAGGGTCCTTAGCTTAGTGATGAGCTTTGTGGGCACTATGGCTTTGAACGCTGAGCTGTAGTCAATGAACAGCATTCTCACATAGGTGTTCCTTTTATCCAGGTGGGAAAGGGCAGTGTGGAGTGCAATTGAGATTGCATCATCTATGGATCTGTTGGCGCGGTATGCGAATTGAAATGGGTCTAGGGTTTCCGGGATGATGGTGTTGATTTTTAGACCAGTTTATATTCTCAGTCCAATATTCTCAACTAATTTGTTGTTGTTGTTGCCAAAATGCAATCTGGAAAACTGTTTGTTATATTCTAAATGTACCAATTATATGACAAGGGAACAACAGTCCCAACGTTTCACTGACAATAATTACATTTGGCCAATTTTCTTGATGAAGAATGTTAAGCTTGAGACTAAGCTTGAGACTACAACTGTTAAGCTTGAGACCTCAACTATTTTTCTTCAATCACAGTATTTTTGGATTTGGTTGGTAATACTGGCCGATTGGCCAAAGACGCCCAACGCTATGGAATGAGCGGCATGTCAGCTGACCTTGAAGAATATGACATGGTACTGGTCTTAATCACATTGGCTTTACATGTGTATAGTACACTATTTATATTGTATCAGTGTTCTACATACTGCATGTAACCTCCAGAAGCTTTGTGGTGAATATTTAGGTTCTTGTGTATTTTTGTTTATTTCAAGTTAAATCCAAAAATGTAATTGGATATTTATTATATCAATAACATTAGGAGAGCTAATGACTTGATTGTTGCATCCTGAGAGCTGTTTGGTGAACGAATCCCGTTTCAATTTCCAATGTATTTTTCTTCCTTTCTCTCATCAGTCAGAGCTGCCTCGTCTTGTGGAGATCAACAACTCCCTGGCTGTGTTCTGCATGGCCACCTATGGAGAGGGGGACCCCACAGACAACGCTCAGGACTTCTACGACTGGATGCAGGAGACCAATGGGGAACTGAACAGAGTCAACTTTGCAGTTGGTATTTTGCTCTCTGAATTTAGTATTGAGATTGATCTGTAGTAGGTGCATCAAGGTGCATGGGCATCAACATTGGTGTGCGGCGCAGCATGTTTAGCTATGACAGGATCCACACAGAAGTCATATTGCATCTCCATTGAAGGGGAGGTAGGGATTGAGATGTCTGCGTATAAGGCTCTGAAAGGCTCTGCTGGAATCCACACTTTACTACAGTGCGCCACTTCCCTCCAAACTCACTAACTAACTGGAAACATGTGGTCCTGCCACACAAAGCTCTGGGCCTGACCAACCTCAAGGCTGGAGCAGGAGAGCACTGGCAGCTTGGAGACATTGGGTGTCTCCATTTTGGAGTGTTTTCTCATTGACATCACTACTGTACAATGTTAACCATGGATTCTTCTGGGTCTCACTGTGCGACTCACCTGAGACAGCATTGTGATGTGGTTGTGGCATTTTATCTGGGAAATCCATATTTTCTTGGTCTTGACATTTGTTGTGCATCCAGCCATAGAAAGCCACTTAGATTACAGATCTGATCCATATGGTGTAATTGAGTAAATGGGTCACGATCGTCTGAATGAATGGACCAAGGCGCAGCGTACTTAGAGTTTCACATGTTTAATAAATATGGAACTCACCAAAAACAATATAGAAGAAAACGTGACGTTCTGGGCTGCTCACAGGCAGCTACACAAAAAACAAGGTCCCACAAAAAAACAGTGGGAAAAGGCTGCCTAAATATGATCCCCCAATCAGAGACAACGATAGACAGCTGCCTCTGATTGGGAACCATACCAGGCCAACATAGAAATGAAAAAAATAGACTACCCACCCTAGTCACACCCTGACCTAACCAGAATAGAGAATAAAATAATCTAAGGTCAGGGCGTGACAAAATGTACAGCTTGGACAAGAGGAGATAGGGTATTAGTGCATTTACAGTCAACTCAGATTTGCATTATGATATAGGCCCTACCTGACCTACAGTACCAGTCAAAAGTTTGGACACACCTACTCATTCAAGGGTTTTTCTTTATTTTTTTACTATTTTCTATATTGTAGAATAATAGTGAAGACATCAAAACTATGAAATAACACATTGAATCATGTGGTAACCAAAAAAGTGGTTAACAAATCCAAAAATATTTGAGATTATTCAAACTAGCCACCCTTTGCCTTGATGACAGCTTTGCACACTCTTGAGATTCTCTCAACCAGCCTCACCTGGAATGCTTTTCCAAGTCTTGAAGGAGTTCCCACATATGATGAGCACTTGTTGGCTGCTTTTCCTTCACTCTGTGGTCCAACTCATCCCAAAATCATCAGCATTGGGTTGAGGTCAGGTGATTGTGGAGGCCAGGTCATCTGATGCAGCACTCCATCACTCTCCTTCTTGGTCAAATAGCCCTTACACAGCCTGGAGGTGTGTTGGGTTGTTGTCCTGTTGAAACACAAATTATAGTCCCACTAAGCGCAAACGAGATGGAATGGCGTATCGCTGCAGAATGCTCTGGTAGCCATGCTGGTTAAGTGTGCCTTGAATTCTAAATATATCACTGACAGTGTCACTAGCAAAGCACCATCACACCATCACACCTTCTCCTCCATACTTCACGGTGAGAACCACGCATGCAGACATCATCCTTTCACCTATTCTGCATCTCACAAAGACATGGAGGTTGGAACCAAAAATCTCAAATTTGGACTCATCAGACCGAAGAACAGTGTCCATTGCTAATGTCCATTGCTCGTGTTTCTTGGCCCAAGGAAGTCTCTTCTTCTTATTGGTGTCCTTTAGTAGTGGTTTCTTTGCAGCAATTTGACCACTAAGACCTGATTTCACGCAGTCTCCTCTGTACAGTTTATTTTGAGATGTGTCTGTTACTTGAACTCTGTGAAGCAATTTCTGAGGCTGGTAACTCGAATGAACTTACCCTCTGCAGCAGAGGTAACTCTGGGTCTTATTTTCCTGTGTCGGTCCTCATGAGAGTTTCATCATAGCGCTTGATGTTTTTTGCGACTGCAATTAAAGACATTTTTCTGATTGACTGACCTTCATGTCTTAAAGTAATGATGGACTGTCGTTGCTCTTTGCTTATTTAAGCTGTTGTCACGGCCGTCGTCGGAATGAGACCAAGGTGCAGCTTGGTGAGTGTACATTTTCTTTTATTTGTTAAAATGACGCCAACAAAAACGACAGTGAAGCTTACAAGGGCTATAATACCCCTAACAAAGACAACTTCCCACAATGACAAAAGGGAAAAAAGGCTGCCCAAGTATGATTCCCAATCAGAGACAACGATAGACAGCTGTCCCTGATTGAGAACCATACCCGGCCAAAACATAGAAATACAAAAACATAGAAAACAGAACATAGAATGCCCACCCAAATCACACCCTGATCAAACCAAATAGAGACATAAAAAGTATCTCTAAGGTCAGGGCGTGACAGCTGTTCTTGCCATAATAGCCCTATTTGGTAAAAGACCAAGTCCGTATATTCTGTATACCACCCCTACCTTGGGGGGATGGTATACAACACAATTGGTTGGCTCAAACGCATTAAGAAGGAAATACATTTTAACAAGGCACACCTGTTAATTGAAATGCGTTCCAGGTGACTACCTCATGAAGCTGGTTGAGAGAATGCCAAGAGTATGTAAAGCTGTCATCAAGGCAAAGGGTGGCTACTTTGAAAAATCTCAAATGTGTAATATATTTTGATTTGTTTAACACTTTTTTGGTTACTACATGATTCCAAATGTGTTATTTAATAGTTTTGATGTCTTCACTATTATTCTACAATGTAGAAAATAGTTTAAAAAAATAAAAAAACCTGTAATGAGTAGGTGTGTCCAAACTTTTGACTGGTACTGTATATCATGGAAGCTTTACATTTATATGTAGTTAATTCATTTTGATTTACTATGATAGCGGCAGTGTAGCCTAGTGGTTAGAGCATTGGACTAGTAACCGAAAGGTTGCAAGTTCAAATCCCCAAGCTGACAAGGTACAAAATCTGTCGTTCTGCCCTTGAACAGGCAGTTAACCCACTGTTCCTAGGCCATCATTGAAAATAAGAATTTGTTCTTAACTGACTTGCCTAGTAAAATAAAGGTTAAAAAAAAATAAAAAAAAAAAAAAAATTGCTGATAGCATCTGCCTTTGATCTGTGCAGGTGTTTGGCTTGGGGAATAAAACATATGAGCACTTAAATGCAATGGGAAAGTATACTGACAAGAGACTGGAAGAGCTGGGTGGCAGGAGGATCTATGACCTGGGAATGGGAGACGATGATGGCACGTGAGTAATAAATTAATTCATAAATATGTATGTTTTTATCTTATCAAAATATCCTATGACTGTGTTCTATGCCTGTCTTACCCTCTTCCCCAGCCTTGAGGAAGACTTTGTATCATGGAAGGAGCAGTTCTGGCCTGCTGTGTGTGAACACTTTGGGGTAGAGGCCACAGGAGATAACACCAGTTAATAGCTAGTTGGCTACCCCCTCTCTCTCTGCTGGTCAAACTGGTTGCCAAGTAGAGATATTTACTATGGAGCTCTAGGAGCAGATGTACATCCTTTTATACATGTTTTTTAATGACCCAGAGGGCTGGTTTCCCAGAAACAAATTAAGCCTAGTTCAGGATAAAAAAATATTCTCAATTGAGATTCTCCATTTAAAAGCTTTATAGTCCAGGACTAGACTTAATCTGTGTCTGGGAAACCAGCCTATAATGTTTTACTTTGTATTCCAATTCAATACAGAACAAGGGATCTTGGTAATATCACCAGCTATGAATCCTGGACATATCAGATATAGTAAACAATTGATTAAGTCATGTTTGATAGACCCTGACATTGTTTGCATGTTTTCAGAAAAACAACCATAAAGCTTCAACTGCGAATAACAAACCTGGTTAACACATTTGGTTAAACAACGGCACATTTCCATTTCATATTATGTTTGCATGCATAATAGTGCCTGACATGAATGTCTCCCCTGTGCTTTGAGGCTTTTCACTCTGCTCTGCATGGCATCCAACCCTTTTACCATACGCACATGCATCATAACATTTGCATCACAGAGAGCGAACCCCACTAAAAGCGTATGTGGCTGTCCATATCCAGACGGATTACCAGGACATGTACTCAAAGCATGCATGGCAAGTGTCTTCACTGACATTTTCAACCTCTCCCTGACCGTGTCTGTAATACCTACATGTTTCAAGCAGACCACCATATTCCCTGTGCCAAAGGAAGCGAAGGTATCCTGCCTAAATGATTACCGCCCCTGTAACACTCACTTTGGTAGCCATTAAGTGCTTTGCAAGGCTGGTCATGGCTCACATCAACAGCATCCTCCCAGATACCCTAGACCCACTCCAATTCGCATACTGCCCCAACAGATCCACAGATGACACAATGTCAATCGCACTCCACACTGCCCTTTCCGACATTGACAAAAGGAACACCTATGTGAGAATGCTATTCATTGACTACAGCTCAGTGTTCAACACCATAGTGCCCACGAAGCTCATCACTAAGCTAAGGACCCTGGGACTAAACACCTCACTTTCCAACTGAATCCAAGATGTTATACAATGTTATTGTGGGTCTGCCACGCTGATCTTCAACACTGGAGCCCCCCAGGGGTGTGTACTTAGTCCCTCCTGTACTCCCTGTTCACCCATGACTGCGTTGCCAAACACAACTCCAATACCATCATTAAGTTTGCCGACGACACAACAGTGGTAGGCCTGATCACCGACAACGATGAGACAGCCTATAGGGAGGTCAGAGAACGGGCCGTGGTGCCAGGACAAAAACCTCTCCCTCAATGTGAGCAAGACAAAGGAGCTGATTGTGGACTACAGGAAAAGGCGGGCCGAACAGGGCCCCATTAACATCAATGGGGCTGCAGTGGAGCGGGTCGAGAGTTTCAAGTTCCTTGGTGTCCACATCACCAACGATCTATCATGGTCCAAACACACCAAGACAATCGTGAAGAGGGCACGACAAAACCTTTTCCCCTCAGGAGACTGAAAATATTTGGTCTGGGTGCCCAGATCCTCAAAAAGTTCTACAGCTGCACCATCGAGAGCATCCTGACCGTTTGAATCACCGCCTGGTATGGCAACTGCTCGGCATCTGACCGTAAGGCGCTACAGAGGGTAGTGTGTACGGGCCAGTGCATAACTGGAGCCAAGCTTCCTGCAATCCAGGACCTCTACAATAGGCGGTGTCAGAGGAAAGCCCATAAAATTGTCAGAGACTCCAGTCACCCAAGTCATAGACTGTTTTCTCTGCTACCTCACGGCAAACAGTACTGGAGCGCCACATCTAGGACCAAAAGGCTCGTTAACAGCTTCTACCCCCAAGCCATAAGACTGCTGAACAATTAATCTCAAATGGCCACCATGTATTTACATTGACACCCCCCCCCCCTTCCATTTGTTGATACTTGCTGTTATTATCTATGCATAGCCACTTCACCCCTACCTACATGTACAAATTACCTCAACTAACCTGTACCTCTGCACTCTGACTCGGTACCGGTACCCCCTGTATATAGCCTCGTTATTGTTGTGCTATTGTGTTACTTTTTATTATTTTTTACTTTAGTGTATTTGGTAAATATTTTCTTAACATTTCTTGATCTGCACTGCTTGTAAGTAAGCATTTCACGGTAAGATCTACACTTGTTGTATTCGGCGCATGTGACAAATAAAGTTTGATTTGATATCGGTCCTTAGCTGCACTGATGGATTATTTTTAGACTTCAAAGTTGTGTGATCATGATTGGTGGAGATGCGGAGCAGGAAGTAACCACCTGTCCGTTTCTTCCTCTCCTTTAGCAACCAGCAGGACGAGTTGGTGTTTCCAACTGACATCAACATGAATAAGGTGTATACTGGGGAGATGGGTCGCCTCAAGAGCTTTGAGACCCAGAAACCGTGAGTTGACAACTTCACTCACACAGGCGTAATGACAGAGCTGTGTTGTCATGGAACGGAATTAATAGATTATGATTGTTGTTCAGGGCAATAAAGGGATGACTGTTGTCATGACGCTGACATGATTCTCACCATCTCCCCAATGCCAACAGCAAAGACAGTGTGCTTTTAGGGTGCATCTCAATAGTCTAGTCTAAATGATATTTTCCTTCATCTGCTCTGATCTGAGAGAACTAGACAGGTGTAAACTAAATCCCTCTATAGACCTTGGCCAAAGTGCCTTCACCTGTCTTCTCAGATCATTTAATTTTAATTTTATCCTTAATATTAGAAATCTCCTCTCAAATGTTAGTTATTTATTGAACCCTTTTTACAACAGTAGCACTTTTCTCCATTTGTCTGAAATGGCTTTGTGATAACTCCAGTATTATTTGTCATTGGAGGCCTTTTGATGCTAAGAACCCCTACTTGGCCACGGTAGCGGTTAACCGCTAGCTGAACCAAGCCGGCGACCGACATCTGATGCATCTAGAGCTGGACATCTCAGGCTCCCAAATCAGGTATCTGCTCTTTTATTAATATTTTATATGAAAAGTCCTATGCCATTAAAGGTCCAATGCAGTTGTTTTTATCTCAATATCAAATCATTTCTGGGTAACAATTAAGTACCTTACTGTGATTGTTTTCAATTAAAATGGTCAAAAAATAAACATTTCCCAAGCAAGAATTTTGCTAAGACTGTCTGGTCTGGAAAACAGAAAATATTGTTAGGTATGGAACTCTCTTATTGGGCTATTAACCAATTTACAACCTGGTGATGGCAGGCCAAAGCTCCATCCCACATTTCAGGCAGTCTTTGCAAACAGCTCTTACACTAAAAGGGCATTATCATTTTCACAATTTCACAGTATTATTCCAACGTCAAAGTGTGGAAATATAAATAAAACATAGAAAATCACATTTTTGTCTGCAGTGGGCCTTTAAATATAATGCATTTCTGCCTTCCTATGCCTTCTGCATTACTTCTGTCTGCTAACAAGTGTCAAGTTGGTTAATCAATTTTATTTTATTTTTCACACACTGGCAAAAAGCATGTAAATATCTTGTATATGTAATGACATTTGCTTGTTAGATAAATACAGTGGGAAGTCTTGTTCATCCATCTCCCCTGTCTTTCTCCTTCCCTGTAGATATGACTCTGGAGACCACGTTGCTGTTTACCCCATTAATGACGTGTCAATAGTGAACAGAATAGGCCAGATCATGGATGCTGACCTGGACACTGTTATCTCTCTCAACAACCTTGAAAGTCAGTTCTAAATCATGGCCCAGGGACATGATGTGAGCTACTTTGCATCTGTATTTGCATTGGAGTAGTTATTTTTTCCATTGGCATTTTCCATAATATTTGGTTGCCATATAATGCACATGATCTAGAGGTTGAAAAGATACTGCTGCACACGTTGTCAACTAAACCATGTGGTCCACCATTAACAACCAAAATGGAAGCAGTGGCCTCAAAATAAAGAGAACTTGAATCTTAAACAATGATGCTGATAAGATTCTTCATCTGTGTGTGTTTCAGAGGAGTCCAATAAGTAGCACCCATTCCCGTGTCCGACAACATACCGCACGGCTCTGACCCACTATTTGAGCTGGCCCAGTACGCCACCGACCCCAAGGACCAGGACATCCTGCGCAAGATGGCCTCCACTTCCCCCGAGGGCAAGGTTGGCACCCCTCAAACCTCTGACTGACTGACACTCCACTGCCCACCCAGAAATGCATGCTGTCAATAGGGTTGAATAACTGTAAATGCTCTGTATCAATGAGCATGGTTACATCCATACAATGTGATTATTGTGGATAGTCAGGTTAATATAATAGTTTGTTTAAAATGTTTACATGCTTTGCAAGAAGAACGATTTCCCTAATAATCCTGTTTGTATGGACACATCTGACATCAGTCTACCTGATGGGACTTTTGATGAATGCTGAAAATCACCAATCAAATTAAACCAATCAAATTAAAAGTTCTACTACTACTTTTTGTTCAGACTATTTGATTCAGACATATAAAGTTTGTATGTGAAAACTATTTATAAGATGCATACTTTCAGTTTTTTCGAACTCACTTCACTCGAGCATAAGAGAGAAGCTTGCGCTACCCGCTGCTGACACTACCCGCTGCTGGCACTACCCGCTGCTGACACTACCCGCTGCTGACACTACCCGCTGCTGACACTACCCGCTGCTGACACTACCCGCTGCTGACACTACCCGCTGCTGGCACATGTGCAGATCAAATACACCACTGGAATGCCAACTAAGCTGTTTACATGTCCTAATATTTAGAAAAGATTGCTCAGAAAACCAGGTGTTTTAATCGGCGTATGCTTACTTCCATTATGACCTTACGCCGATTAAGATAAGCAGAGTTAGGTGTTTACATGACGAATGCTGTACTCTGCCTTTGCCATAATCAGTTTAATATTGAATTATTAGTGTGTATGTAAACATACTCAATGGAGAGTAACTGTTGTCTGTCTGTGTCTCTCTGTCAGGGTCTGTACCAGAGCTGGGTGCTGGATTCTCAGAGGAACATCCTGGCTGTGTTGGAGGACATGCCGTCCCTCCACCCTACCATAGACCACCTGTGTGAGCTGCTGCACCGCCTACAGGCTCGCTACTACTCCATCGCCTCCTCTGGCGAGTTGAGACCCACTATTAGAAAAAATAATAATACGTTGTCCATTTTAGGGAGAAATATACATTTGTACAGCAGAGCCCATGAAGGGAGAGCAATATAGGAGTTCAGGATATGATACCAGGAATCGGAGAACAGCAGACCTGTTATTGCCAGTTCAGTTCCCACTTGGTGTGAATACTTTCTGAAGACACTGTAAATGCTTTGAGGGTTTTTTGAAAAGGAAAATCCATCATTATTGTGCGCCCTCTGTAAATATGGCTGCCACTTGTCTTTTCCTAGGGATGCTCGGAACACTCCGCGGGACGTTCAGAATGCCTTCTATGACATTGCTGAGGAGGTGGGAGGCCTCACACTCACACAGGCTGTGGCTTACATCAAGAAGCTGATGACAAAGGGTTGCTACTCTCAGGACGTGTGGAGCTAAAGAAGATGAAGCTAATGTTACATCACACACTCACAAATCCCTATGTTAACCTATTTAATTCTGGTGGAGGGTGAGTGGTAACGGTGAACTGTTTTAGAAGGTCAGCACATAATCACTAAATGGAAAGACGTATGGATGAATGTTTGTTGTACTTATTGTTTTGGTGTGTAATCTTACTGACAGCATTTTGTGGAGACTCGTGCTGAGAGGTAGTGCAATTCATTCAAGATTTGTTGGGAATGGTCTCATACTCCAAATTGACCCCTAACCCCCAGTCCTTTCATGTACACGGAACCAAAATATAAATGCAACATGTAAAGTGTTGGTCCCATGTTTCATGAGCTAAAAAAAAAGATCACAGAAATGTTCCATACACACAAAAAGCTTATTTCTCTTAAATGTTGTGCACAAATATGTTTACTTCACTGTTAGTGAGCATTTCTCATTTGCCAAGATAATCAAAAAGCTTATTAAACAGCATGATCATTACACAGGTGCACCTTGTGCTGGGGACAATAAAAGGCCACTCTAAAATGTGCAGTTTTGTAACACAACGCCACCACAGATGTCTCATCTTTTGAGGGAGGGAGCATGCAATTGGCATTCAGACTGCAGGGATGTCCACCAGAACTGTTGCCAGAGAATTTAATTTAAATTTCTCTACCATAAGCCACCTCCAATGTAATTTTAGAGAATTCCAACCGACCTCATAACCGCAGACCATGTGTAACCACGCCAGCCCAGGACCTCTACATCCGGCTCTTTCAGCTGCAGGATAGTTTGAGACCAACCACCCGGACAGCTGACTGAGTTTATACAACCAAAAATTTCTGCACAAACTGTCAGAAACCATCTCAGGGAAGCTCATCTGCGTGCTCGACGTCCTCACCAGTGTCTGACTTGACTGCATTTCGGCACCGTAACCGACTTCAGTGGGAAAATGCTCACCTTCGATGACAACTGGCATGCTGGAGAAGTGTGCTCTGCACGGATTAATCCCAGTTTCAACTGTACCGGGCAGATGACAGACAGCGTGTATGGGGTGGAGTTATGGTATGGGCAGGCAGGCAGGCATAAGCTACTGACAACAAACACAATTGCATTTTATCGATGGCAATTTGAATGCACAGAGATACCGTGACGAGGTCCTGAGGGCCATTGTCCTGCCATGTTTCAGCATGATAATGCATGAACCCATGTCACATGGATCGGTACACCATTTCTGGAAGCTGAAAATGTACCAGTTATTCGATGGCCTGCATACTCACCAGACATGTCACCCATTGAGCAGACTTGGGATGCTCTGGATTGACATGTATGACAGTTTTTTCCAGTTTCCGCCAATATCCAGCAACTTCGCACAGCCAATGAAGAAGAGTGGGACAACATTCCACAATCAACAGCCTGATCAACATTATGTGAAGGAGATGTCACTCTGCATGATGCAAATGGTGGTCACACTAGATACTGACTGGTTTCCTGATCCACACCCGTACTTTTTTTTGACAGACACACATCTGTACTCCTAGTCATGTGAAATCCATAGATTAGGGTCTAATTTATTTATTTAAATTGAATGATTTCCTTATGAACTGTAACTCAGTAAAATCTTTGAAATTGTTGCATGTTGCGTTCATATTTTTGTTCAGTGTACATTTGGTCCATGCGCTCCTTTTAAGGTTATGGACATTTTTAAACCAATTCGTTTTTAATTCAAATAGAGTGCAGACCTTCACTGTTTCCCATCAGATTAGAAAAGTTGGAGATATTATACATTGAATGTTACACATTGTTTTTGTAGGTGTAACTAGGAGTAAACAGAGGTGATTATGATATGAAATATTGCCTCTGGACGTTTATCATGCTGTGAAGTACCCACAAGGTGAAAACATATACATATATATTGTCAATTAACTTATCTGAAATGTCTAAGGCATTGAAAGCATTCTATATTTGCCGTCTTTAAATGTATTTACAAGTTCAACATGGCTGACTATTCAGATGCATGAAGGTTGTGTAAATACAGAGCAGTGCAAGATTAGTCAAATATGCAAACTAGTAGCATATTCATATTGTACCATACTGTACAATTCATACATTTAAATTGCAGTAACTGTTTAGTCATTGAGCCTTGATCTTCATCGGTTCATTACAGAAAAGGTATTCGATTAAATGGTGGTTTACTGTAAAAAAATGCCCAGGTGTTTTTTTTTCTCATCCTCTCCGAATGTAAGGCTTAGTGCCGACTAGTTATGTTTAGCTGGACAGTACCTCGGAATTTAGGCAATGCAAAATGTGTTGTATGGTATGTGCACTTGCAGTCAACATGAATACATCTATTGAGTTTGAGTTTATTTTTTACAGGGTCAGTGCACATTAATCAACGTTTCAGTAAAAGTGCCGGTTTTAGCCAGCCGGCTAATTATTGTCATTTATGTGTGTTCTGATAATCACTAATTCTGGTAGAACTTTGTAGTTTTATTTTATTATGCTGATGGTTGAAAGCCTAATTACAAATGTTCAGCAGTCTATCATTTTAGCATGTCATCTTGTTTCTTTTAATATAAAAACCCCTCAACTATTGTAGTGATACAGAATCAAATATGACATGGTACATGTCATTTAAATAAGAAATGTGCCTTTTTACATGATTGGGAAAACAGATATGCATCTGTTGGTCATAGATACCTAAAAAGAAAGGTAGGTGCGTGGATCAGAAAACCGGTCAGTATCTGGTGTGATCACCATTTGCCTCAAGCAGCGTGACGCATCTCCTTCGCATAGAGTTGATCAGGCTGTTGATTGTGGCCTGTGGAAAGTTGTCCCACTCCTCTTCAACGGCTGTGCAAATTTGTTGTTCGTTGTCTGTAGCTTATGCCTGCCCATACCAGAACCCCACTGCCACCATTAGGCACTCTGCTCACAACCTTCACATCAGCAAACCGCTCACCCACACAGTTAAGCTTTGTCCTCAGAGGCAATTCATTTTGCAGTCATAAATCTGCCAGGTACAGCCGAAACCGGGATTCAACCATGAAGAGCACTTCTCCAGCATGCCAGTGGCCATAGAAGGTGAGCATTTGTCCACTGAGGCCAGTTACAACGCTGAATGCAGTCAGGTCAAGACCCTGGTGAGGATGACGAGCAACCAGATGACCTTCCCTGGGATGGTTTCTGGCAGTTTGTGCAGAAATTATTTGGTTGCGCAAACTCAGTTTCATGAGGGGGCTGTCAGACAATCCCGCAGGTGAAGAAGCTAACTGTGGAGGTCCTGGGCTGGCATGGTTACACGTGGTCTGCGGATGTGAGGCCGGTTGGACGTACTGCCAAATTCTCTAAAACGACATCGGATTTGGCTTACGGTAGAGAAATTAACTTTAAAATCTCTGGTAACAGCTCTGGTGGACATTCCTGCAGTCAGCATGCCAATTGCAAGCTCCCTCAAAACGTAGCATTGTGTTGTGTGACAAAACTGCACATTTTAGAGTGACCTTTTAGTCTCCCCAGCACAAGGTGCACCAGTGTAATGAGCATCCTGTTGAATCAGCTTCTTGATATGCCACACCTGTCAGGTGGGTGGATTATCTTGGCAAAGGAGAAATGCCCAATAACAGGGATTTAATCAAATTTGTGAAATAAGCTTTTTGTACATTTGGAAAATTTCTGAAATGATTGATTTCAGTTCATGAAACATGGGACCAACACTTTACATTTTACAGTTTATATTGTGGTTCAGTGTAGTTAAGGGTGATTAAAATATCCTACCTGTTTGAAGTAAAAACAGTT
>NC_056458.1:26830176-26839836 GCF_018296145.1 Oncorhynchus tshawytscha
AGGTTAAATAAAAAAATAATATATCATTCTAAATATGTATTTCACCACCAACCTGAATACACTTGCAATTATGTGGTAACTTAGTTTTAATGCCTTTTAACCAAGATGGTAAGCTCTCAAAAACAATACAAAGCCAGAAGTGCTCGTAGAAAACTATTTTCCAAAACATATAAATCACACTCTAGGTCGGAATATGAAGTACCCAGTGTAAAGATATTGTTTGCAGTTAATTCTGTGGCAGAATACTGGTTTTACAGGACTAATCTAAATCCTGGTTGATGAGATAGCTGTCCACGGGTTTAGGCCTCTAAATCTTCTGGCACAATAGGTAAAAACTGCTTGGGATATTTTAAATGCTATAAGAGCTTGTTGACCTCTTAACAATCGTTTGTCACCAGAGAGCAGCAGCCTATGATTCACTCCTGTTGCATGTGGTGGCTTGCCAACACCATACCCTGGACAAGTGTCTTCATTTCCATACAGTCAGGGCCTTCGTCTCTTTACTGTAGTTGCAGCTCGGGCTCTTAACTTGTGTGGCGCATCCTAAACTAACTTGCCGCAGCTCGATTTTGAGACAACTTTCAGCCAGGTGCCACCACTGCCTGTGTTTTATTACGCGGTGGTGGCCACACAAGGCCTTCAGTCAGACAGGAACAAGGCGTGCATGAGGACAGACAGGTGGGCAATTAGCACCGCCATGATACTCTTTCCGGTCCCCCTCCTTCAAACCTCCTCCTTCTCTAAAAAACCATTCCTCTCCCTGGTGACCTCCGAGTGCCTTGGGGGAATAGTTAATTTGGGATAATTATGGTGTAACCCCTTGTCATGGTCACCATCTGTGTGATTATTAGACACAGTCAGCCAGCCATGGTTGGCTGGGCTTATTGTTGCCTAATACAATGAGTAAACATGTTAGGAGTGGGTCCAGGTGTGCAGCCTGTGCCCACTTAGCAAATCAATTGTAGGCCATTTGAATGCCAAGGCAACGAGTAGACCGCATAGGGAAGAGGGAGAAAAACAACTACTTGAGCTGGGAAGCTTCTGTGAATACCCCTGTTTGTTGCACTGTTGGCTCACTGCTAGGGTTTCTAATTTCCACACAAACCGGAGCATCCATCAAACCTGTATTCAAGCTAATTACATGAATTATGTTGATATCACACCCTGTGTTTCTGTCCCTGCGTTTCTGGGCACTGGGTGTTTCAGACTGCATATTCTGTCATGTTCTGGATCAGTATTGACTGTATTAGGTAAGAACTGGTACAAAGAATAGCAGTCATTTGATATGTGTTGATTTTATATGAATCAGATATGGCACCTTTAATTCCCCTCTCAACACTGTGTCCCTTTGTTAATGAAATTGTTTTGTGGTGGGGGGATCCAGTGTTCAGAGAACCCTGTATGATCCACTACTCAGATGTACAGAGCAGATATGGAGAAAGGTCAGAGGAGGAGTTTGATATTCTGCCGGCATTTCCGTTTGACAGGACACAAAGACAGTGCAGAGCCACTCAAGCTTGAAATGATGTTTCTTCCCCCAGCCAGGAGGGTATGGCTCCCTTGCCACACACCATAGGTTGGAGGCAATCCATTTTATAGTGTAAATAAAGATCTCTCTCTCTCTCTTTCTTTTTACCTCTCCCCCTTTCTCTCTCTCTCCCGCTCTCTCTCTCTCACTCACTCACTCACTCACACACGTAGGGCGGCCCAGCCCCCGAAGTTACTTTTATCAACTGTATGCAAGAGGTTTTATTGTCTTCTCAGGAATTCAGCCTTCTCTGTGTTTCTCTCCACATCCCCCATTCTTTCTGTAAAGCAGAGGTTTTGTTGTGATAGCATCTTGTAGGTTTGATATCCGATTGGAAGAATTAGGGATAGCGTCTATTTTTCTCCATTTCCACCTGACTGACATGCCCAAAGTAAACTGCCTGTTACTCAGGCCCAGAAGCCAGGATATGCATATAACTGGTAGCATTGGATAGAAAGCCCTTTGAAGTTTGTATAAATGTTAAAATAATGTATGAGACTATAAGACATTTGATATGGCAGGTGAAAATCCAACCAGAATTGTTTTGTTCTTGAGCTCCCAGGCTCTTATAATGTAAAGCTATGGGTTCAATGTAATTCCAGCTCCCAGATTGCAATTTCTATTGCTTCCACTAGATGTCCAGTCTTTGTTCATTGTTTCAGGCTTGTTTCTTCATAAACGAGCAAGAATTTTGAGTTTTTGTACAAAGAGTCGGTACAATATTAGTCTGTTGGCACGCGACGAAGAGCTTACGAATTTTCCTTTTCTAATGAACATACTTCTTTCCGTATTAAATATGAGTTTATTTACATTTTAGGATACCTGAGGGTTTATAGAGACATAGTTTGACTTGGTTGAACAAAGTTTAGCGGTAGCTTTTTGACACCTTTGTCTGCAAGTTGAACAAGTGAATTACTGGAAAACGATGGCGCCAACTAAACTGACTTTTGGGATATAAAGAAGGATTTTATCTAACAAATTCATGTTGTATCTGGGACCCTTCCGATTGCAAACAGAGGAAGATTTTCAAAAGTAAGTGGTTTATTTAATCGCCATTTGTGATTTTATGACGCCTGTGCTGGTTGAAAAATATGTTGTATGCGGGCGCCGTCCTCAAACAATTGCATGGAATGCTTTTGCTGTAAAGCCTATTGTAAATTGGACAATGCAGTTAGATTAACAAGAATTTAAGCTTTTTAAACAATATAAGATACTTGTATGTTCATAAATGTTTAATATTTCACAGGATGTTGTCGACAGCGGGACGCTGGTCAACAACTAAAATGTTGAATCTAAACATGCTCAAATGGATATAAAAGGATCTTAGCTTCATTGTCTCTTTCTCTTTGTTCTTGGCTACACTGTCTCTCTCTCTCTCTCTCTCTCTCTCCTCTCCCATGAACTATGGACATGGCACAAGCCATGGCTGGGTCTTCCAGCATGACAACGACCTGAAACACATATCTAGGACAACTAAGGAGTTGCTCCGTAAGAAGCATCTCAAGGTCCTGGAGTGGCCTAGCCAGTCTCCAGACCTGAACCCAATAGAAAATCTTTGGAGGGAGCTCAAAGTCCGTATTGTCCAGCGACAGCCCCAAAACCTGAAGGATCTGGAGAAGGTCTGTATGGAGGAGTGGGCCAAAATCCCTGCTGCAGTGTGTGCAA
Organism: Oncorhynchus tshawytscha; assembly: GCF_018296145.1. Classification (NCBI taxonomy): domain Eukaryota; kingdom Metazoa; phylum Chordata; class Actinopteri; order Salmoniformes; family Salmonidae; genus Oncorhynchus; species Oncorhynchus tshawytscha. The sequence continues at coordinate 26,833,370 of NC_056458.1, forward strand.
ACCTGGTCAACAACTACAGGAAACGTATGATCTCTGTAATTGCAAACAAAGGTTTCTGTACCAAATATTAAGTTCTGCTTTTCTGATGTATCAAATACTTATGTCATGCAATAAAATGCTAATTAATTACTTCAAAATCATACAATGTGATTTTCTGGATTTTTGATTTAGATTCCGTCTCTCACAGTAGAAGTGTACCTACGATAAAAATTACAGACCTCTACATGCTTTGTAAGTAGGGAAACCTGCAAAATCAGCAGTGTATCAAATACTTGTTCTCCCCACTGTATACAGTGTTGTAACGTGGCAACAGGTCACAAATCTTGCTGCAGTGATGGCACACTGTGTGGTATTTCACCCAATAGATATGGGAGTTTATCAAAATCTGGTTTGTTTTCGAATTCTTTGTGGATTTGTGTAATCTGAGGGAAATATGTGTCTCTAATATGGCCATACAATGGGCAAAAGGTTAGGAAGTGCAGCTCAGTTTCCACCTCATGTTGTGGGCAGTGTGCACTGTCGTTCTGCCCCTGAACAGGCAGTTAACCCACTGTTCCTAGGCCGTCATTGAAAATAAGAATTTGTTCTTAACTGACTTGCCTAGTAAAATAAAGGTAAAATTTAATTTTTTAAAAACATAGTCTGTCTTCTCTTGAGAGCCAGGTCAGCCTACGTCGGCCTTTCTCAATAGCAGGGCTATGCTCACTGAGTGTAACGGTTTTCTAGTGGTGATGAAGGAGAGTCGGACCAAACTGCAGCGTGTCGATTGCGATCCATGTTTAATATAACAAAGATACACGAACTTACAAAAAAACAATAAACGAAACCGAAACAGCCTATCAGGTGCAAACTAACAACGAGTACACATAGGACACTAAGGACAATCACCCACGACAAACTCAAAGAATATGGCTGCCTAAATATGGTTCCCAATCAGAGACAACGATAAGCACCTGCCTCTGATTGAGAACCACTCCAGACAGCCATAGACCTTGCTAGACAACCCACTAAGCTACAATCCCAATACCACCACCAAAACCCCAAGACAAACACACCACAATTACAAAAACCCCATGCCACACCCTGGCCTGACCAAATACATAAAGATAAACACAAAATACTTTGACCAGGGCGTGACAGAACCCCCCTAAGGTGCGGACTCCCGAACGCACCTCAAAACAATAGGGAGGGTCCGGGTGGGCGTCTGTCCATGGTGGCGGCTCCGGCGCGGGACGTGGACCCCACTCCTTTAATGTCTTAGTCCCCTCTCCCTTCGTCCCTGGATAGTCCACCCTCGCCGCCGACCATGGCCTAGTAGTCCTCACCCAGAACCCCACTGGACTGAGGAGCAGATCGGGACTGAAGGACAGCTCGGGACCGAGGCAGCTCGGGACTGAGGGGAAGCTCGGGAGTGAGAGAAAGCTCAGGAGTGAGAGAAAGCTCAGGAGTGAGAGGAAGCTCAGGAGTGAGAGGAAGCTCAGGAGTGAGAGGAAGCTCAGGAGTGAGAGGAAGCTCAGGAGTGAGAGGAAGCTCAGGAGTGAGAGGAAGCTCAGGAGTGAGAGGAAGCTCAGGCCGGTAAATAGATCTACCAGCTCCTGGCTGGCTGGTGGTTTCAGCAGATCCTGGCTGACTGGCAGATCCTGGCTGACTGGCAGATCCTGGCAGATCTGGAAGAGTCTGGTTGACTGGCAGATCTGGAAGAGTCTGGTTGACTGGCAGATCTGGAAGAGTCTGGTTGACTGGCAGATCTGGAAGGGTCTGGCTGACTGGCAGATCTGGAAGAGTCTGGCTGACTGGCAGATCTGGAAGAGTCTGGCTGACTGGCAGATCTGGAAGAGTCTGGTTGACTGGCAGATCTGGAAGAGTCTGGCTGACTGGCAGATCTGGCGGCGCTGGGCAGACTGGCAGATCTGGCGGCGCTGGGCAGACTGGCGGCGCTGGGCAGACTGGCGATGCTGGGCAGACTGGCGGCGCTGGGCAGACTGGCGGCGCTGGGCAGACTGGCGGCGCTGGGCAGACTGACGACGCTGGGCAGACTGGCGGCGCTGGGCAGACTGGCGGTGCTGGGCAGACTGGCGGTGCTGGGCAGACTGGCGACGCTGGGCAGACTGGCGACGCTGGGCAGACTGGCGACGCTGGGCAGACTGGCGACGCTGGGCAGACTGGCGGCGCTGGGCAGACTGGGGGCACTGGCGGCGCTGGGCAGACTGGCGGCACTAGCTGCCCCATATAGGCTGACAGCTCTGGCGGCTTTACAGACTGACCGCTCTGGCGGCTCCGTGCTGACTGGCAGCTCCTTGCAGACTGGCAGCTCCTTACAGACTGACAGCTCCGTGCAGACTGACAGCTCCGTGCAGACTGACAGCTCCGTGCAGACTGGCAGCTCCGTGCAGACTGGCAGCTCCATGCAGACTGGCAGCTCCATGCAGACTGGCTGCTCCATGCAGACTGGCTGCTCTATGCAGACTGACATCTCTGGCTGCTTCATGCAGACTGACAGCTCTGGCTGCTCCATGTAGACTGGCTGCTTCATGCAGACTGGCAGCTCGGGCTGCTTCATGTAGACTGACAGCTCTGGCTGCTCCATGCGGACTGACAGCTCTGGCTGCTCCATGCGGACTGACAGCTCTGGCTGCTCCATGCGGACTGACAGCTCTGGCTGCTCCATGCGGACTGACAGCTCTGGCTGCTCCATGCGGACTGACAGCTCTGGCTGCTCCATGCAGACTGACAGCTCTGGCTGCTCCATGTAGACTGGCTGCTTCATGCAGACTGGCAGCGCGGGCTGCTTCATGTAGACTGACAGCTCTGGCTGCTTCATGCAGACTGGCAGCTCTGGCTGCGCTGAACAGGCGGGAGACTCCGGCAGCGCTGGAGATGAGGAAAGCTCCGACAGCGCTAGATAGGCGGGAGACTTCGGCAGCGCAGGAGAGGAGAAAGGCTCCGACAGCGCTGGAGAGGCGAGGCGCACTGTAGGCCTGATGCGTGGTGCTGGTACTGGTGGTACTGGACCGAGGACACGCACAGGAAGCCTGGTGCGGGGAGCTGCTACCGGAGGGCTGGGGTGTGGAGGTGGTACTGGATAGACCGGACCGTGCAGGCGCACTGGAGCTCTTGAGCACCGAGCCTGCCCAACCTTACCTGGTTGAATGCTCCCGGTTGCCCTGCCAGTGCGGCGAGGTGGAATAGCCTGCACTGGGCTATGCAGGCGAACCGGAGACACCGAGCGCAAGGCTGGTGCCATGTAAGCCGGCCCAAGGAGACGCACTGGGGACCAGATGCGTAGAGCCGGCTTCATGGCATTTGGCTCGACGCTCAATCTAGCCCGGCCGATACGCGGAGCTGGAATATACCGAACCGGGCTGTGCACCCGCACTGGAGACACCGTGCGCTCCACAGCATAACACGGTGCCTGCCCGGTCTCTCCAGCCCCCGGTAAGCACAGGGAGTTTGCGCAGGTCTCCTACCTGGCATAGCCATACTCCCTGTAAGCCCCCAAGAAATTTTTGGGGCTGACTCTCGGGCTTCCATCCGCTCTGCCGTGCTAGCTCCTCATAATGCCGCCTCTCTGCTTTTGCTGCCTCCAGCTCGGCTTTGGGGCGACAATAATCTCCAGGCTCATTCCAGGGTCCTTTACCGTCCAATTCCTCCTCCCATGTCCATAACTCCAGGTGGTGCAACCTCTCCCACTGTAGCTGCTGCTGCTCCTGCTGCTGCTGCCTCTGTTGCCTCTTCTCCTGTTGCTCCTTTGGGCGGCTACACTCCCCTGGTTTAGCCCAGGGTCCTCTCCCGTCGAAGATCTCCTCCCATGACCAGAAATCCTTGGTGAGCATCTCCTTTTTCGGCTGCTCCTGCCTGTTGACACGCCGCTTGGTCCGTTGGTGGTGGGTGATTCTGTAACGGTTTTCTAGTGGTGATGAAGGAGAGTCGGACCAAACTGCAGCGTGTCGATTGCGATCCATGTTTAATATAACAAAGATACACGAACTTACAAAAAAACAATAAACGAAACCGAAACAGCCTATCAGGTGCAAACTAACAACGAGTACACATAGGACACTAAGGACAATCACCCACGACAAACTCAAAGAATATGGCTGCCTAAATATGGTTCCCAATCAGAGACAACGATAAGCACCTGCCTCTGATTGAGAACCACTCCAGACAGCCATAGACCTTGCTAGACAACCCACTAAGCTACAATCCCAATACCACCACCAAAACCCCAAGACAAACACACCACAATTACAAAAACCCCATGCCACACCCTGGCCTGACCAAATACATAAAGATAAACACAAAATACTTTGACCAGGGCGTGACACTGAGTCTGTACATAGTCAAAGCTTTCCTTAAGTTTGGGTCAGTCACAGTGGTCAGGTTTTCTGGCACTGTGTACTATCTGTTTAGGGCCAAATAGCATTCTAGTTTGCTCTGTTTTTTGTTAATTCTTTCCAATGTGTCAAGTAATTATCTTTTGTTTTCTCATGATTTGTTTGGGTCTAATTGTGTTGCTATCCTGGTGCTCTGTGGGGTGTGTTTGTGTTTGTGAACAGAGCCCCAGGACCAGCTTGCTTAGGGGACTCTTCTCCAGGTTCATCTCTCTGTAGCTGATGGCTTTGTTATGGAAGGTTTGGGAATTGCTATCAGGGTGGCTCAGAGGGGGTGAGAGCCCCTGGGCTTGGGGTTCTTCATTTGTCTGTTCTGCTGTGATGTCAACGCTATGGTCAGGGTCTGGTGTGGACAGTTCTGCTGTGGTGACGAGACTTTTGTCGGAAGCTGAGGTGGGCTGTTCTGCTGGCTTCTCTGTTCTGCTGGCCACCTCTCTAGAGGGTTGTTCTCTGTCACACGTTATCCCCATCAACCTCTCCTCCAGCAGTCTGATCCTCTCCTCTAGAGCTCTGTTCTTCTCCTGATCTTGCTTTTTATATTGTTGAAGTTGTCTCACCACAGTCCAGAGTGCAGATATGTCTCTCTCCACCTCCAGCTCTCCGGGTCTGGTTAAGGGGGTGTTGTGCTGGACTGTTGTCTGGGGCTTTGCTGACTGGAGTGTAATCACCTGCTGTTCGAGCTCCACCTGCCTTACCTCCAGCTGGGTAAATTTGTCCTTCATTTCAATGAGAGGGTAGTACTGTGCTGGGAGGTTGACTTTCTGCTCGTCTGTGGGGTTATATAATGAAGAGGTCTGGTCTGGTCTGACCCGCTCGGGGTGGGGTTATCGTTCTCAAGGAAAAGCTTCTCCTGCTGGGCTAATTCTTTGACTAGGTGATAGTCCAGCTGAAACTGTTTTGGGTTGCCCTGTACCATTACTGTTCCAGAGTTATATAGATTTATATTAGCTGACTCAGAGTCCTCAATGTCAAGTATCCTGAGTTTCCACCCCTCGTTAACACCCCCTCTCTTAACCTCTCTGGCACAAGTGGGACGGTAGCGTTCCACCTCGACAACAGCCAGTGAAATTGCAGGGCGCCAAATTCAAAACAACAGAAATCCCATAATTAAAATTCCTCAAACATACAAGTATTATACACCATTTTAAAGATACACTTCTTGTAAATCCAACCACAGTGTCCGATTTCAAAAAGGCTTTACTGCGAACGAACACCATGCGATTATGTTTGGTCAGCGCCTATTCACAGAAAACCGTACAGCCATTTTCCAGCCAAGGAGAGGGCTCACAAAAGTCAGAAATAGCGACTAAATTAATCACTAACCTTTGATGATCTTCAACAGGTGGCACTCCCAGGACTACATGTTAGACAATAAATGTGTGTTTTGTTTGATAAAGTTCATCTTTATGTCCAAATACATCATTTGAAATTGACGCGTTATGTTCAGAAATGCATTGTCTCAAACAAACATTCGGTGAAAGTTCAGAGAGCCACATCAAATTACAGAAATACTCATCATAAACATTGATCTGAGATACAAGTGTTTAACATACGATGAAAGATACATTTCACCTTAATGCAACCGCTGTATCAGATTTCAAAAAGGCTTTACGGCAAAAGCACACCATGCGATTATGTTAGGTCAGCGCCTAGCCACAGAACACCATACATTTTCCAGCCAAGGAGAGGTGTCACAAAAGTCAGAAATAGCGTTCAAATTAATCACTTACCTTTGATGATCTTCATCTGATGGCACTCCCAGGTCTCCATGTTAGACAACAAATGTTTGTTTTGTTCGATAAATTTAATCTTTATGTCCAAATACCTCCTTTTTGTTCGTGCATTTAGTCCTGTAATCCAAATGCACAATGCGTGGGCACTAAGTCCAGAGATGAAGTCAAAATAATTCCATTACAGTTCGTAGAAACATGTGAAACGATGTATAGAATCAATCTTTAGGATGTTTTTATCATAAATCTTCAATAATATTCCACTGTCCATTGTCTTTAGAAATGAAAGGGAACGGAGCTTGTACTCACGGCCACGCGCGTGACTAAACTAAAGGCTTTAAACCAG